>NW_027509215.1:440000-485000 GCF_051911475.1 Siphateles boraxobius
GAGTGGTTGACTTATTACATGCTAGATTGTGTGTGTAGTGTACAATAGAGTTGTACTTTGTAAAAAAAAAATCTTTTTTTCTATTTAGTGCTAATAATTTTTTTTATTCAGTTATTAGCAATTTGTACTTCAGCTTATACTGGTTTAATTTAATTTAGTTGCCATGTTTTATGACGTCTCTTGTTTTCATTAAACTATTAAATGTAATCACTTTACATTAACTAAAACTATTAAACATATAATATTTGTTAATTTAAGTCCCTGTGGCGAAAATCAAGCTTTTAATGTTGTTTATATGTCTATGAGGTGTTTTTAATATGCTTTAAGAGAAACCATGTGCAAATTCATAAGTCAACACCATTGCTGAGTATTTTCTCCTTAAAACTGCAGCGAACCAAAGACCGTCTCAAAAACACGATTTTAAAAACGCTGGTGTTTCTGACGTCACAAACTACCTATATATATATATATATAGTCTTTTTGGTAATCATAGGTGAGTATTAAGGGATAAAATGATTAACTACAAGGGGATTTTAACAATAACAGCAACAATGCTAAAACAAATGTCTGTTATTCTACAGACAAGCAAATAGAGACAAAATAGTGTCAAATGTTTCACAAGTATAGCAGATTTGAGATGTGCCGATTCGATTAAATTGAATTTGTCATTTCCAGTGTGGGTGTGCTTAGAGAAAGGCTTATCTTAAGCCCGGATAGAGTGTCTTCTTCCATTTTCTTTCCCCGTGTGTTTGTGGGCAATCAGATGGACCCTCACCCTCCACCATGAGTGTGATGTGCACGTCCTGATATCATATGATGCAGTAACACCAGCTCTTAGAGTCTCCACACAGCCTTATCACACACAGACCAGGAAGCAACTCACTGCTGGTGATTACCTACCTTGTGTGTGTGTGTGTGCTCCAGTAATGATGTCATCCTCCAGGATGTAATTCACAGTTATCTAGGAGTTTGTGATTTCTATTTCTCTGCCTGAGGTAGCGAGAGAGACCGAGACACCTCTGCTGGTATATTCTCTCTCTCACAAACACTTGTTTAGCCCGGGGACCAGGTATTGCTCTCTCAGGATGTGATTGTATTTCATATGAATTTCACACTTGTTGGGGAAAAAACCCTAGCATATCCTAGACTGTTGTGGAAACACATCCATATTCTACAGAGGTTTTAGACCCATTCGCTCAACTAGCCATTGGATTGCTGCTGCTTTTTTTCCCCACATTTACCTTTCAGCAGCAATGCACTTGTTATGAAAAGCAGTGAATTAGCAGCTACATCCAATCATACATCATTTGATACTTGTCATACATTGTTAATCTCAGGTAAACTCATGAGCGATTAGTTTAGCGGGGAAAATTTTGGAAAGCAGAGGCCCAAAAAAATAGCTGAGATGTGTGTGCGCTTGTCTTCATCATGCAGATAACATTGTCTTTATTAATGCTGATCCAAGGTAGCTTTTGCGAACACCCTTATTTAGGAGGCGTGGGTCGTGCTCGGCACCAGAGCACTGTTTACTTACTGTCATTCCTTTAAAAAGACAAACGCAGACTGATGCATTATGTATGAGCACGGCGAAAGCTGTGGGGTTTGTAATTTTCTGTCTTGCGAATTTGTTCTCTACCCGAACAAAGGGCAGTAATTGAAAAACGCACACCTCTGCTTTGACGTCTGATTGGATAAAGAGGGATGTTGTTGAAATCTGTTCTGCCTGTTTACTGCTGTGATAGCCAATTAGCACAGGGAAAATATGTTTAGATTATAATCAGTGATACATCGATGCGATGTGACAGCGTTGCAGTCGGCTTACCCAAACGGGTCATACTTCATCAGGGGCGTACGTTGGGCTGTCGGGTCCAGTTTGACTTCTGTGTAAGAGATGGAGGAAGTGAATCAGGATATGTAGATGAAAGGTGAACTCATGAACTCATTTTGTAATTGATTACTCACTTGACTGTTGACTATGATATCAGTACTGCTGAGATCAGACATTTCATGTTCATTAAATGGATGCATACTTAACATAAATCCTGCTTTATTTCTTCTTTTCATCTCTTGTACCCCCCCCCCCTGCAAGCATTATTATAACAAAGCACACAATTATCGAACATCATAAAATGCTCTCGCCATAAAATATTTGAGCAATGCCGTAATCAAATTCCACGGATGACCGCTGCTCGGTAAATTAAAATGACGATTAAGTTGGTCTCATAAACAACGTTGTCTCGCGAGTGGATCGTTTTCATCATCTCTTTCTCTTACATTCAGGAATCATATCTAAAAGCTATTGATTGCCATAAACAAAGAACGGCAGTCAGATGGGTATGAATTTTTAATGGGGCAAACCTCCTGGAGATACCTGAGATGTAGATTTCTGAAGCGCTCGCTTCCCCTTGTCTTTTGATTTACTATACGTTTTAGAGCGCATACTGTGGGAAGATACCGTTGCAGTCAGAATTCCTAAATAGTGAAAAGTCTCTCTGTTGCGAATTGCGATGCATGACGACTGGGCTGCCTTATACAAAAAGCATAGACGTAGAGTTGGCGCTCCCAAATGTACCACCTCCATTCCTCATAAGTTTGTAAGGTAGTGAGTTGTCTATAAAAGTGATACGGGTTGTACTTTTCATTATCATTTAAGGTTAAAATAAAGTGTGTCTAAATTGTAACTTATTCCACTGATAAGAAGAGTGCGGGAAACATTCATTTATGCCATCATTAGTGTTGTAGTGTTGGACTACAGTAGATTCAGGCAGTGGTTCTGGTTTCTTTCTGTTATCAAAATGTGGCTATTTGGGTCTTTCTTCATGCAGGAATGCTCTGTGAGATGTTCAGCCTCTCACATGATCTTCTCTCGACCTCCGGCCCACTAGATATGGACACACTTTCTCTCTCCAACACTTCCAAAAAGAACACAGTGGTACAAAGAAATCTCCCCCAGAAGTTGTCTCCTAAAGTCATCAAAAGTCAGTCCTATAGACTTTATTCAGGGTAGAGGCCAAATAGATTTTTATTCGGATTGAAACAAGGCTATGAGGATTAGTCTTTGCAATGGCATGTCAGGTATAATGGTTCTAGATTACATGTCATTTTCACAAAGTTTGTAGAAGTTTTTGTCTTCTGAAAGTCTTTTAGAAATATTTCCTCAGCTAAACAATTTGTGTTGTTAAACAACAGTACAATCCTTCTGGATACCTCACTGTATCTCTCACAGTCTCGTTTTTATTCCTGTCAAAAAAACAAAAAAATATGGCGCTATACCCTAAGTAGTATGTCAGTGCTTTATTTTTGTATTTATTTATTTTTGTTTGTATTAGTATTTTTTAGATGTTAGATTTTTTTTGTAAATGTTGTTAATGTATTTATTTATAAATCACAGCACGTAAAAATCTTAAAGCTAAAAATAAGTTAATCCCCCTTCCCTAGTGCTTGCTTGCTTGTTTTATTTATTTTAATATTATAAATGTATTATTAATTAACTATTTTTAAAGCTCTGCTGGAAAAATAAATATTTAAAAACTCACTAGTAGACAAGTATTGGATAACCATTCCTTCATTTTCCCTGACATGGAAATTATGCTGTTGGGAAGAATCTTACTCAAATAGTACTTACGTCTTTAATTCTGTCAAACATTGCTCTTCAAATAAACATCAGGCTTCCCTTAGCCTTATGACTCTAATATGAGCAATTTCTAGTGTTTCACTCTTTGCTTGAAATTATTTGTGTTGAATATAATGTGGGTTTGGCTGGATGAACAAATTATGACTATTCAATCTTCGCCATAGTCATATCATTTTCCCTGCTTGAGTTCAGCACGGACGACTGAAATGGTTGTGGTAAAGCTGAGTCTTTGAAAGTCATCTAAACAGATGCTGGAGGTCATAGACTTCTTCTCTCAGAAACACTTTGTAAACTTTCAAAGATTGTTATTCGGAAGGGAATTTCCTGTGGCCGTAAGGGCCTATGTGTGTTTGGTCAGGCTGCATGGGAGTTCTGATATAACGCTATGGACCAGTGCCAGGAAGGAACAGCCAGCACCCCTCATCAGAAGGCCCAAACTCTCCAGTACAGCGGCACGGTGCCCAGCCTTCACCCCAGACGCTCCGCTTCTGATTAGGCTTTCTAAGAGCAGAACTACTCATCTCTGTTTCTCTCTTTCTCCTTCTCTTTCCAGCCACTACAACCCAACAAAAGGCCCACCACACTCAATACTAACACACTCTTGAACCTAATTAGAATCTATTTGTTTGGACTATTTAGGAGACCATGGAATGTCCCTTTTGGCTGACTTTTTGTTTGAATAAGAAAAATGAAATGGGATGTAGTGGTGTAGCGTACTGGTTAAGACACCACGGGTGGTATTTAGATGGTTGCTGATTCGATTCCTTCATTCTCTGACTATTTAGTTCTAGTCTAATAAAATGAATATTTTGAATGAATGAATATCGGCTCCGATACTGCTATTTTTGCCGAATCGGGTATCGGTCAGACGAGGCCGATCCAAATCCGATATTGTGCGCATACTATTCTGTGTTATTGTTAAGCCCCACCAAAACATTATAAAGCACCATAAAGTTTTCGTGCACTATATTACAAGTGTTCTGAAGCCATTATAGTATAATGTGAGATAGAAATGAACATTTAAGTCATTCAATTCAAGATCACGTAAACTTTTCCCTCCGCTGTGGCTGTCAATCATTCTTCGTTCAGCGTTCAAACAGCACGTTGCGTTCGGTTATGACAGTCAACTCGATGAAACTCTCTCCAAGATGATTCAATGTTACTATTATTATACTTATAGTATTATTATACTAGATCTGTTGATAAAGGTCTATGGTTTCGCATAAAACAACTTTATCTTGGTGGATTTTATTGCTGTAACTTAATCATGTTACTTTCTACGGGGTGTCTGTTAGATCACAACACTAGAGTAGAGTCAGAGCACTATAATTGTTCTTCAGGCGTACAGTAACTGAAATTTAAAACGTAAAAGAAAAGGCTCAATAAACTATTGCTTAGATGGACACTGTATAATACACTACGCATCAATATGTCCTTTGTTTTTTTGCTTTGAACTTTTCAATGCGGACTCGACGCGCTGCGCGCTGTGACTCCGTGTTGCTTCAAGCGCATCATTCTGTGCTCGGGATGCGCATACGCGCTTTGTGCCGCACTGTATTGCAGCCTTTCATATCATAATACAGTGACACAATGACAGATTATTAATAGCCTTTCTTGTTCTATCATATGTTGCAGCCTCATTAAACAGCTGTGCTTTACATTTAAAACATGTCTCAATTGTATAGTAGCTTATAGCTATTTATAAAATAATTTATCTTTTTGCTTTTTGTTATCTTGTTTTTTATGATTGTATTTTACAACAATACAAAGAGCAAAGTGTAACGTTTTACCAGATTTAGTGTTACACTTATTGTCTCTTATTAGTTTTTTTCACTAAATGTTCAGATTTTATACAATTATTGTGGACTAATGATTTTTCTAGACTAAATTTTACTGTTGAATTATCCACTAATCTATTTTATAATAACATTTTTGTCATAGATTATGATCATATATTTTTTGGATTTGTTTTTCTTTATAATGAAGTTGTCTGTATTAAGTAGATTGTGTTTAACACACAAAAGAGTGATTATCAGTTCAACACACAGAGAGTTATATAAATTCTACTTGATTTAAAAAGAAAACTGTATTGGTATCGGATCGGCATCGGTCGATACTCAGAATTTTTGGTATCGGATCGATTCTGAAAAAAGTGGTAGCGGTGCATCCATAGTCATAACATAATCGATTACATTTCACATTTTAGGTTATATAATGTGACTACTTTTTGATAACTTTTAGATTACTTTTAACCTTACCTATGAATAATTTACTGCCATTTTTTTATTTATTAAATAATCATGTAATCAATAAAAATAAAACTGTACTCTGATAATGAGTATTTTAAAGTGTAATATAATCTAATTACAAGTACATAGTTAACCAGTTACTACCCAGGACTAAACATAAACCCTGTCCCTTCTTTACAATTGATTATAAGCTCAATTCAGATCTGCCTCCATCCAATCAACAACCTGATGGATAGTCTCAAGTGCCCGTCCTACATTTTTGGATAATCCATTTCACTCGGACGTCATAATACAGAAGAAAAGACTTATAAAAGGTCGCTACTTCCGTTTCATAGTGACTTGAAAGTTGGTAAACTAAATGGTTAAACTAGGTGACTCATTTCAAAAGTAATATCCTGTTATATTCATGCGTGAATTGTATTAGGAAAGGTTTTTTAAATTTTTTCTTCAAATTTGAAAATTTTGAAAGGGTGTTGTGTAATGACATTATGTGTGGAGAACAGAGTGATGAGTAAAACAAGATGGTTTAAGTTTGCTACTCCTGTCTTGTGTGCTTTATTACTGCTTACTAACTTCTGACAGATACCACAAATACTATACATTTATGGGGGCAATATATGTTTTTAAATGAATAACTGGGTAATAATATTTTTTTAAATATTTAATTGGTTATATAATTTTGTATTGTGTAATCAGAGCAGTATAAGGGGCCATTTACACAACAGCATTTGCGACTAAAAATAAAACTTTTTATATATTTTGGCCATTTATTTGTTTATTTGGCCTGCAAATGCTAGTTTTTGAAAACGGGTTTCAAAGTGCAAGTTTTTGAAAACAATACCGTTATTGTCTCAGTGTAAACTACAAAAAACGTGAATTTGTGAAAATATATTTGTGTAATACATGCATATTACATGTTCAGTAGTTTTTATTTACAAAGTGACCTCACCAACTACTGGTCTAGCATGCATAATACAACGTTTTTAATCGTTTTCGCTGATCCATGGTAACGGGGATCGTTTTAACAACGTTGTCGCCTGTATGCGAAAAGCAAAAAGGAAAAACTTTTCCGTTTTTAGTACATCGTTGTCGTGTAAACGTACCCGGATAATAGAGATAACATTGAGATAACAGAGCTACTGGCAGCAACCTGTTACTCGCATGACATTGTAGCAATTAGCAAACGTTAATGATTCAACAGTCCAATCAATTGTCGATAGACAAAATCCTACCCTACATTTTTAAAATATGTCATAAATAGAGAAGAAAAGCTGATCACAATTTTCATTCGATGTTGACTTTAAGTCATTTTGCTTCTCAAGTAAATGCATCTACATGAAAGTTTGGATATTAGAAAAACTATTTTTGCAGTGTAGTTACTCTCCAAAACTATAGAACAAATGCTTTGATATGTTGAGATGTGGTGATCATGCATGGGGTGTACGGTCTTGCCCCTTTAAACAAGAACAAGAACAAAAAAGTTAACCTGGTGACTACTGTGATAAATCAAAGAAACAGTGGAAAGTAGTTAAATTTACACTTTGTATTTCTATTCATGTTTTCAGAGGAAAAGCAAGACAGCAGCAAATGATGTGGGAATGTATAGGAAGGTAGAGGTGGAGATTGAATCATGGCGGTGCAGGGTTAGCCTGCCGCTCTTTGCTGGGTGTGGATTTATGGGCGAGCAGAGGAGCTGCAAGCCTTGATTAAATCTGTGACCTTCACCACTCACACAGGCAATCAAGACGAGGATAAATTCATCATTGCATTGATCCATCAATTGAATTGCATTTCCGACACTAGCGATGGCTTGACCTCGGCGGCCGGCAGGATTGTCTAATTTGCTCGCGGTGCAGATTGCTAACGCTCTCGCCTTAACTGCACCATGAATTTACGTCTCTACCCCTGAGACGCACCATCACAAACCACCTCCCTCCCACCAACATCCCCTCGACGATTTGTATGCAGCAAAGCAATCAAATAAATATGCCCTTTCCAATTCATTAGCATTCACACGGGCCTCTAAATTTACATATATTAGAATATGCAGAAGTCCTTTGTGGTGTGTTTATTGGCGCCTTAAGCTAGATTTAGGCTAAAGCTATGCTAAAGGCCTACTCGCCACCTTCTACTCCTCTACACGCTCCATCTTTCAAGCCTGTGTTTGTGTGAACACTTTGCATTTTTAATTGGGTAAAAGGCTAAATTCCTCCTCACATATTTCAGAAATGGGTCATCCATTGGGGCTCTGAGGCAAACAAATGAATGTGAGATGCAGATGTGAAAAAGATGGAAAAGAGACAGAGAGATAAATAGAAAAGAGAAAGCTAACTGTTTTCCCTTCACAGAAATGGCCACAGTTTGAGAGGAGAGTCAGGTTATCCGGTTTGTAAACATAATCATGGTGTTCTCCGAGGCAGGGAAATGTTGGAATTTGAATCCAGGTTTTAAGGATGTGTTTTGGTTTTGTGAAGTCCTTTAGGGACACTCTGCTACAAGAAACTATTTGTAATTCCTGCACTCGCGCTCGTTTTTCTGCAATGTTTATTTAAGTCCGTGTTGACTGACCCATTTTACACAACACAGGATGTTGTAACAGCTCCGAAAAATAAGAAATAAATGTCTATTTAAGAGCTGAAGTGTGTACTTTTTGTGCCACCACCAAAAGGAATTACAAAAACAATAACTGTATACTGTTTCTATGTATTTTAGAGTTATTTACTATTTATAGACATCACTTTGGTCCATTCTAATGATTTTGAAAGTGCTTTATGAATAAAATCTTGAGTTGGGTTGAGTTTTATTTTTTGATTTGTTTAATTTGGTTTTGTTTAATGGTTTGCTTTGCTTTTTATGTATAGTTTTTTTTTGTTCTTTTTTTGTTTTCTAGGAGTGCACTGTAAAGCTGTATATCTAACCTTTCAGTCTTCTTGTTTCTGTTTTGCAGCCTGCAGGTCGGGCACCTACAAGGCCTCTTCCATGGATGCCTACTGCACCAAGTGTCCTCCACACAGTTTCTCCCATCAGGAGGAAGCCTCAGAGTGTTCCTGCGAAAAGGGATTTTACAGAGCTGACATGGACCCGCGGTCAATGTCCTGCACCCGTGAGTGATCCAGTACTACAGCCATAAATCTTTTTTAGGTAGATCATGCATGAATGCTGATAGGCAGAGCAATCCATGGATGGATGAACTTATGGAAAGAGGGATGAATGGATAGGGGGAGGTAATTATGAATGCATGAATCTATAGTATAAGTGTATGGATAAATAGACTGATGTGTGGATGGATACATAGATGGATGAATGAACTGATGGAAAAAGGGGTAAATGCATAGATGGATAAAATGATGGAAAGTTGGTTGAAAGGATAGTTCTAATTATACATGCATGGATGGATGGATGGATGGATGGAGGGCTGGAGGCAGTTTTTCTTATTTATTCTTATAGACTGGGCTCAGTACATTTTCACCTTCATCACTGTCTCATCATCATAAATCACGTCAGATTGGACGTCTAGCTCTGCTTTTACAAGACTGGTGAGGTCACCTTATATAGACCAAGAGAGTGAGTCATTACCTATATATATCTGTGTGTGTGCTTGGGGTTGAAGCGTGGAAGAAAGAAGGAGAGAAATGAAAAATAAAGAAAGGAAAGAGAAAGAACGAACCCCATGTGATAGATCCCAATTAAAGGACTCATTCATCTGATAAGGCAAATCATGCGTGCAGCTAAACATATGGATCTACTTAATGACCTTCAGTTGTAGTACATCACACACATACTTACACCCCCCCCCCACCCCCACCCCTCGCCCCCAAAGACCCCCCCAACACCCGCACACTGCTTACTTAATGTAATGATAAAATAAATTAGGGCAACAGCAGCGAAATGAGACTGTTTGTACTGTATATGAAAATCATGTGCCAGGAAATAAAAATGATGTGCTAATGTGATTACTGAGAAACCAGCTGTAAATCACACACTTGCATGTGAACAACATCTCATTCACATCCTAGTTTATGCGCATGTCATGTCAATTGTTTTTACCTCAAATTAGACTTTTTATGCTATGTCCTAAAATATTTGGGAAACCAGTGGAAAAAACAGCATTATGCCCTTATGCTCACTAATGCTACATTTAATAAAAAAATGCTGCAAAAATTTGGTGTTCAAAATATTTCTTATTATCAATGTTGAAAACAGTTGGTACTCAATATGTTTGTGGAAACTGGTACATTGTTTTAGGTTTCTTTGATTTAACAGAGTTCAAAAGAACAGCATGCATTTGAAACAGAAATCTTTTTATCTTTTAATTTTCTTTTTTTGTTTATTAACACAAAGTTGAACTGAACTTAATCAGACTCTTTTTCAACTCTTAAAAAACACACTCACTTTTATCTCAGTGACTGGGCTGAGCTTTAGGTTGTGCACCATATAGGCCTAGACTTCATCCACAGGCGACCGCAAACACACACACTGATCTGTGTCCCAGAGGAACCCTCCCTTTCCACCAGCTAGTAGATCTGGTGAATGTCACCACCACAGACATTTTAACTCCTCCACCCTGATCCTTCGTTTCCCCTGCTTCATTTACTCTCTCTATCTGGAAACTCTCTTACAGACTCTTCAAACCCTTTGAGCAGTGAAAGTAACCTTCACTGTCTAGGAAGAGAGTTGAGCGGGTTTGATTACTGAGGCTTTGCAAAAACAATTTGTGTCCTTGTGGAATATGTGCATTTGCGGATCTTCCCATCTTATTCTCTTTCCTTTTGGCTGTATTTTCCTGTTTTCATCTCAAACACTCATATGAGAGCCTATTTCAAACAGACACCCTGCTGAACGCAGTAGTGTTAAAAAAACCTTTAGCTGTGCATAGTTGCAGGTTTAGCAGACTGTTAAAGAAAATAGAAATACCCCATGGCAGCACTATCCAGCCCCCTACAACCTGCTCAGACCCTCCTCTCATTATCATGGCCTCGGATGAATGCTGTCCCCTAATGCACTGCAGCAAGGCAATATTGGAAACATTCAATGTAAAAGCTCCAGCAAAACAACACCGGAGAAGTAGCCTGGCTAACGTCAAACCTAGTCCCATTGAGACGTGGGTCTGGGAACCACATGTTCCTTTTCTCGTATTTGAGGCATGGTTTACGAATGCCCAGAGCTGTTTTTTGGGTGCTACGAATGTCTATCAGATGCGCCTGTGCGTAGCTCATAGCCAATCGTTTCAATTGTACCAGATGCCGTATGTAGAGTGACATAAATTAGATGAGGAAGAAGACGATGGGTCAGAGATTTAACTAAACTACTTAGAACAATAGCCTATCTAAGGCTGCATCGAAAGGTAATTTCGCGTCCGCTGCCATGTTGGATCCATAGGTATAAACAAACTGCTTCGGTGTGTCGCATAGACATCGTCATTGTCTTGCTGCACCCTCCCCGTTCTGGTCCCCTCGCTGAGGCGAAAATCTGGTCCATGGAATCCAGACTGCCTAGCAGCGTGAATAATTGCGCTGCGCGCAAGGCAGCATGGGGAAGCCCAGGCTACTGGAGAAGCCTTTGGTTTTTCTTTTATTTCTTTTATTTTTCGCTCCTTGTTGTCTCAATGCTTGCTTTAGTGACAGTGCTGCACAGAAGGGGTTTTCCTATTTCTTGTTGGCAAAAATGTAAAGAAAAGTACATGAGAAGTTCCTCAAATGTAAAGGCTGTTTTATGTTTTATTTTTACTGATTGGCTTCATCACTGTCTCCTCTCCACCAGTAAACTGGTGTGTGGTGGGGGTTCTGGGGCATCATCCAGGTGGATGATGTACATTGGTGTTGCTTGAGGAGATTCACCCCTTCCATGTAAAGCGCTATATAAATGCAACTAATTATTATTATTATTATTATGAGAATTGCATGCTAGATTTGGTATTGACATAAAATCAATATTTTTATATTTTCAATTGTAAATAGAATAAAAAATATATTTAAATATATATGCACAAATTAATTGTTTAAGATAATATGGATTTATCTATCTATGGAGAAATTGAATGATGTTCATTGTAATTGAATTATATTTTATATTTGTGTTTTTTTATATAAATTTAATAATATTTAAAGAAAATACATGCACAAATGGAATGTTTAAGATTATTGGGATTTATGTCAGTTTCTATGGAGAAATGATATTGTTAGTTTAGATGTTATTTTTCATTTTTTATATTATAATATATTACTATTAGACAGATATCTGACACATTTCTGTAGAGAAATTAAATATTTATATTAATTGAATGATATTGATTGATTTATGTTTTAGAGTTTTTTTTGTTTTGTTTATTATAATATATTAATATTTAAATATAAAAAAAATGCACAAATAAGATGTTTCAATTATAGAGATTTATCTATCAATTTTTATTGAGAAATTGAATGGTATTTTTACTTCTGGAACACAACTGCTCAATAGGAAAGTTGACTGTTTTGTAAATGGGTAAATGTGATTTACATAAGACTTGTGATCAAACTCATTCAAACACAAACTGAATTCACGGTCTAGAACAAATTGAATTACAGTTTTTCTGAATTGCTAAAACACATTTCTTGAAACCACTTTCTCTAAACCTTAAACACAAAAACAAATTTTCAAACCACATTCACAGAACGTCTGACTCTTATAGCAAAATCAAACAATTAGCTCAAAACAATTTTATCTGTGCTCAAAATCAAACAATGCTTTCAGATTATACACACTGCGAGTCAAAATTATAAACACTACAGATCATTCATTAGACAATACATCAAAAAAATGGAGAACACAGAATCCAAAGCATGCAGTCACAGAAAAAAGTATATTGTAACAAAGTAAACAAATTTTACAATTACGTAAAAAAGTATAGTAATGACAACTTGCAAGGAGAATAAATTGTATACTGTGTCCACTGCAAGTATAGTATTGTACTGAATATTGAATAGTAGGCCTATCGAATGTCTGTATATTCACCACTTGCATACAGTGAAAATACAGTGACCCAACTGCAAAAGCCAAAAAGTTTACAGTAAAAAACAGTAAAAGAAAAGCACGTTACATAAAGTACAGTCAGAAGAGTTGTGCAACTGCAAAATCAAGGTCAGTGAGAGAGAGTGATCCTGCTTCAGCATCATGTCTTCATGTTGGTCTGGCCGGAGGAGTTTCTCCACATCACAGACAATGTCATCTCTGCAGGCGAAGGGAAAAACCCTAAAGCAGATCCAGCAATATGCTCCATACCTGCTCTTCCTCGTCCTCATCCTCTTCCTGCTTGTTCACCTCCTCTTACTCATCCTCTTCCTTCTCTCCATCTTATATTGTTTCCATCCATTGTTGGTATCAACATTCAGTGCAACATTTTGAGTACATTTTGGGACTCTGAACTGACTTGTATTATGTACAGTTGGTTTGGTCACACATCATTAGAAATAAGTGTGAACAATTTTGAGTCAATTGTGTCACAGTTGTGTTTAACTTTCGCCCACCTGTGTTTAGCATTTTGAAACATAAGTGCATCACAGTGCAAAATGTGTTTTAGTGAGCGAGAATGTGTTTAGAGTTTTGAAAAAAGAGTATGATGGCAAACAGTGTTTTAACTACCTGAACTTGTTTATTGTTTTACAGAAAGAGTGATTTATTCCACAAATTGGTTTAGACTATTGAGAATTTTGTTTAGAGAATAGGGTTTAGTGTTTTAGCAATTCAGAAAAACTGTAAAAGCCAACCCTTTATTTCTGTATTTTTTCTTTTTCTCTACCAGGGCCTCCATCTTCACCCGAGAACCCCATCTCCACCCTAAACGACACCTCTGTGACACTAGAGTGGAGTCCTCCGAGAGACAGCGGTGGGCGAGGAGACGTCACATACAGCGTCCACTGCAGGAAGTGTGCCGGCGACGGAAAGACATGCAGCCCCTGCAGCAACAACGTACATTACAAACCTAGACAGTTTGGTCTCTCGATCCCTAAAGTGTTGATCACGGATCTGCTGTCCAACACCAACTACACCTTCAGCATAGAAGCGGTGAACGGGGTGTCCGATCTGAGCCCGACCCCTAAACAACAAGTCACTGTCAACATCACCACCGGACAGACAGGTAGATTGCGTCTCTGTTCCATGGTCATTTTTAAATGTTGCTTGGTATATATTTTTGTTGCGTTGTGCTTGGTAGCCCCACCCACAGCGAAATCTGACTGATTCAAAATCTAGCATCAAATATGTTCTTATTGGCTGAAATTGTCACTTTGTGCAGCATTTTGCTTCCAATGAGGACTGATAAATTATTCAACGCTCAAACGTTGCAGTGTGTCAGACCTGGTTTGGATGCAATATAACATTTTGAATGCCAAACGCTCATTAGATTTCCGTAAACGAAACCCACTCCAAAATATGATTTGAAGGTATTTTTGTAGTCAACGTGTGTGAGTCGTGTGTAGTCAACGTGTGTGAGGTAGACATGGTCTCTTTTTCTGTTTTTCCCTCTTTCTTAACACAATTTTATGCATCCTAAACAATTATGCTGACAGTGAAGGTTATTTTTTTTTTATTCAATGAGATGTCTCAAAACTCTCCAGTGTTTGACAGCCCTTGGGTCGGGTGTGTGTTTGCGTTTGTAAGCTGGTCTTTGTGATGCATCATTGTTCCGTATTTTCTCTGCTCTGCTCAAGGTTCCAGAAATGAATAACAGCCAAAGTAATGGTTCAGTGCTGCCAGAGGGTTGTTGTTCGACCAGATTCCCATCTCTTTCACACACACACAACCTTTGTGGAAGTTCATAAGTTCATAGAATTCTAAATGCTCTAAATAATACATGTCATCGAATATGTAATCTGCAGTCAGGACTCATTCTCTGGTGCTAAAATGTGGTAAAGACACAACTGCCCTCCAAAACTCCCTGTCTCACACCCCTGATAGACCGACAAGGGTCATCAGGGCAGGCGTGTTCTCATTAAATGCGTGTTTGTGAATGTGTATATGGTGGCATTGGGCTTGTGTAAGGCTTGGCTGAGGTATTAAATATGTATGAAGCTGGTCGGGCTGTAGAGGGAGGCTCTTGAGCAGAACAGGCACATGCTGAGAGAGAAGTGCTTAGTGTCAGAACAGGGTCAAAGATCCCAATGATACATTCAGCCACGTCAAACCGTGAACCAACCCTAATCTGAATATTGTATAGTTTAGAGCAATTTAGGAAGGAATTTTGCTCATAAAAATTCACATTTAATGAAAAAAACACCCACAAAAAAGATTTTCTTGCATAGCCTGATGCAATGGAAGAAAGGTTTTATTTATTTATTTTTATTTCATTTATTTTTATAATATGTTACTTTCTAGTTCTTTAGAAAACTAAGTAGTTTTTTTATGTACTAGTGTTTTAAATAACTAAACTACAAAGATCCTCAAGCAAGTCAAGAACCTATCAAATCTGAAATAAATGATCATAAAAATGCAAATGTTACTTATAGTGTGTAGCTGTAAAATACAGTGTATATACATATATATATATATATATATATATATATATATATATAAACCATTACAATTACGTCTTTGGGAGGTCCCCATTAAACACTGTGAACCAGTGTTCGTGTGTGTGTGTTTGTGTGTGTGCGTGTGAGTGTGTGTGTGCGCGTGCATGCGCGCGTGTGTGTGTGTGTGTGTGTGTGTGTGTGTGTGTGTGTGTGTGTGTGTGTGTGTGTGCCTGTGCGTGCATGTGAGTGTGTGTGTGCGCGTGCATGCGCGTGTGTGTGTGTGTGTGTGTGTGTGCGTGTGCGTGCGTGTGTGTGTGGTATGTCTGGTGAAATTTTGAAGACTGTTCACAGATCTCAGAGCACAGAGGAGGTGAAGGACACCAGGAGAATTTACCTCCAACCATCTGATCAAATATCAGACCTGCTGTCTCTGCACCCCTTCTCATTCCCTTCCTCTGTCCGTCCTGCTGTAGTGAGAGATGAAGGGACAGGCGAGAGAGACAGAGAAGGTGTTAGACTGTGTTTCAGGACTGTAATTACCTGCTGTCATGTGGCTCCCCTTTGTCTCTCTTTAGACAAAGGTTTCACAGCACTTGTGTGTATGTGTGTAAAGCAGTCTCAAGTGTGTAAGGGGATCCTGAGCTCTCGTTGGTTTGGTTTTGTAGCAATAGAAGTGTAATTGGAATAAAACCGTGTGGGTCAGAAACCTGTGACTGAACTGAGGTGGTCTTGAGTACTTATTGACAGACCATTTTATCATTTTTGTATGCACATCATCTCATTGTGGCTCTCTCTCTCTCTCTCTCTCTCTCTCTCTCTCTCTCTCTCTCTCTCTCTCTCTCTCTCTCTCTCTCTCTCTCTCTCTCTCTCTCTCTCTCTCTATCTCTCTCTGTCTCTTTGTCTCTCTGTCTCACTCTGTTTGCAGTGAATGTGATCCTGAAAGAGAGAAAGAGTAAAGACAGTATCACACTGGCCTGGCAAGGACCCGACAGACCAAACGGAGTCATAGTGGAATATGAAGTCATCTACTATGAGAAGGTACATCTCCTCTCCTCTCCTCTCCTCTCCTCTCCTCTCCTCTCCTCTCCTCTCCTCTCCTCTCCTCTCCTCTCCTCTCCTCTCCTCTTCTTCTTTTCTCCTCTTTAATTTCCATCAGCTCTACTCTAACAAGCTGACTTCTCATCCTCATACACAGATTACAAACATGCTTCTTTGACCTCCATTAAAAGCTGCAACGATTGCAGTTGTCCAGGCAGCTCTGGCATGTGTAATTGAGGGCTGAAGCATCATCGTGCCTTTGGGAATGAAAGCAATCAGTAGACCCTGTACGCCACAGCCGACTGCTCACACATACACATAGCTCTTTAATTATAATGGGAGAATGAAACCAGGGCTGATGTCACCGATCAGAGAGAATGGCTTCACAGAAACACACCTGTATACTCACCCCCGGTTTCACAGACAAGGTTTAAGCCTAGTCCCAGACTAAAATGCATGTTTCAGCTGTTTTAATTGAAAGCAACTTGCACTAGTATCTTAAAAAATTATATATTTCTAAAATTTTATGTAAATATTTTATGCAATGCATTAAATAAAATGACAAATTAAATGTTGTTTTTTTTGTTTTGTTTTATTTACACATTTTCATTCTAATTAAGTTAAATATATCATCTCTTCTAACCATTCAAAACGTACTGTCTGTTGACGGTTAAAGGTTTTTTACATCAAACCTGCACAGATGCTATCGTTTGACTCAGTCTAGTCTGGCACACATGCTGGTTGATGTGCGATTATGGGATGTCAGCTCAAACTGAGTGCCAGGATGGGTGTCTGGCATTAGAGATCGTGTGGTTCATGCTGTGTTTGTTGGAACTGGAATGGTCCCACGCTCTCACACACAAACCTGCTCTGTCCTTGTTCATTCTGGGTGTGGTGGACAGGGACCAAGTCTTTCCCAGAACCCATTTTGGCTGAAACGCTGATCTGATTTAGTGACTGGTAGCTGATTTCTTTGAGGAATATCATTGGTCTTTTGACCATTCTATGTTTAGATTATCAATTTATAAGATCATATTGCAAGATATTTTTAGATTCACATAGTGTTTTTTAGACTTAAATAGCCTTAATGCAAGTAGCTTTAAGAGAAAAGTGTCAGCCAAATGCATAGAGTAAATGTAAATGAAATGACTATCCAGACTGCTGACTATAAGACAAAGTCCGTCAACTATATCCATTTTTGTGTACAATATGCAGAATAGAATAAGTGAATGTGCCATGTAAAATGTTAGCTAGCAGACATGGTAATTACTAGAAAATTAATCCACACACTGTATTCATAGACTCACATTAACACACCACTGCAGATGTCTGACTCATGTAACTATAATCACACCAATAATCATGTCAAACAGGGTAAATGAAAGCCCTGGCCTCGACAGTTAGCACCCCAGCATCTGCCTCACTAAAATGACTCAAAATGCTAAAATGCTAAAATGTTAAAATGCTGCTGAAATAATATCCTTCATTAATCCTCTTATGCACTATTCTACTGCACAGACTCGAAATTCAACACTGTCACCCTGTCGTTAACTTTAAAAAGCTTTAACAAGTATATTTCAGATTGAATTGTTAACATTGTTAGCATAGCATCACAGTAATATTTAACAGAAGGCTTGTTGAAACTTTAAAAATTCCATGTTGATTATTAGAAATCTGCTGAAAGAAATTGCAAATAAAGTGTGGTGTTAAACTGTTTGTCAAGATTAAACTTGTTAAAAATTGGGGTCAGTAAGATTCCTTTGTTCTGCAAGGATGCATTGACAATTGACATTGTTACAAAAAAATGTATTTCAACAAAAATAATAATTAGCTGTTTTCAACATTGATAATAATACCAAATCAGCATTTTAGAAAGATTTCTGAAGGATCATGTGACACTGAAGACTAGAGTAATGATGCTGAAAATTCAGCTTTGCCAACACAGGACTAAATTACATTTTAAAATAATAGAATAGAAAATGGTTATTTTAAATTGTAATAATATTTCACAACACCACTGTTTTCACTGTATTTTTGATCATGTAAATGCAGCCTTGGTGAGCATAATACTATTTTGTTTCAAAAATATTTATACTGACCCCAAACTTTTGAACGGTAGTTTAGGAACATTTTCCAAATTACCATTAAATTCCGACAGGAACAGTATGCGAGTCTAAATCTACCATGGTTGTCTGTTCTCTGTTTATAAATCCAACCAAAACAATTTTACTGAGAGTGAATTGCTTGAACATTGTTGTTCTTTTCTGTTCCAGAACCAAAGAGACCAGAACTACACGGTTCTGAAAACCAAAGCCCACATGATGACAGTGGAGGGCCTGAAGCCGGGCACCACCTATGTGTTCAGGGTGAGGGCGCGCACTGACGGAGGCTACGGCAGCTACGGTGGAGAGATAGAGCTGGAGACCAGTCATGAGGGTGATGCTTTTATCCTTTTCTTAACAGTTTCCTTTTTTTCGGGACTTTTTCCCTTTCTTTGATCCACTCTATTGATGGTTCATTAGTGGCATACTGTAAATCTTTGGGGAGCCCATCGCAAACCAGCACTAATAGCATAATTTAACCACTTTTTATAATTGTATCTCTTGATAATGCCTTTTCTTTGTGTCTATGCAATAGTTTGAGTTATTCTTCTAGACATTGACAGCATTAAAAAGTTTGTGTACACATACCATTTATACAGTATGTGCTGCTTCTACAGTTCTATTCAAAAATTTGGGATGATTTTATAAAAAAATTAATATTACATTTATTTGATGTAAAATAGAGCAAAACCGAAAAACTGTGAAATATTATAATTTAAAATAACTGATTTATATATATATATATATATATATATATATATATATATATATATATACATATATATATATATATATATATATATATATATATATATATATATATATATATATATATATATATATCTGTGTAAAATATATATTTTTTCCTGTGCTGAACAAATCTGAAATTTCAGCAGCCATTATTCCAGTTTTCAGTGTCACATGATCCTTCAGAAAGATTTGGTGCTCAAAAAGTCAAGTCACTTTTATTTATATTGTGCTTTATAAAAAACAGATCGTTTCAAAGCAGCTTTACAGTGATAACAGGAAAATGATGCATTTCAGCTGTTGTTTAGCTGAAGTCAGTTCAGTGTTGATTCAGTTCCGTTGTAAAGATCTTTAAGTATTCAATTAATTCATTTAATATATAAAGTAGTTCTGCACAATTTTTTTTTAAAAATGATGTGGTAACACTTTAAGGTAAGGGTACATGAATTATCATAAATTCATGCATGAATTTCTCATGAATCATCAGGAACTTACACAAGTTCAACATTTTTCATTCATGACTTCATGGATGAACAACACCTTAATTAAAACATTAACTAAGATGAGCACATCATCATGAGTTATGATTTATTACGCATGATCATGATGTTTTCTTTGTTCACAGTTATGCCACCATTAATAGCACATTGTTCATCAGTGTTTCAAAGGACTAGTCGCCACTTTAGTTGAGGGGCCACACATGATGAAGTCATTGATAGATAATGCTTAGTTAATGATGACTACTGTATTTGAATGTCAACAGAATTTGTGTGCTATGAGTTGCGATTGGTCTATTTTGGGGTCTGTCCAATACAGTAGTCATCATTAACTAAGCATTATCTACCAATGTCTTCATCATGTGTGTGGCCCCTCAACTAAAGTGGTGACTAGGTCACTGACCTAGACAAAGAACAAAGAAAACATAATGATCATGCGTAATAAATCATAATTCATGATGATGTGCTCATCTTAGTTAATGTTTTAATTAAGGCATTGTTCATCCATGAAATCATGAATGAAAAATGTTGAACTCGTGTTAGTTAATGCATGAATTTATACATGAATTCATGACAATTCATGTACCATTACCGTAAAGTGTTACCAATGATGTCATTGTCCAGCTCAGTTCAGTTCTCATACAACAGCGTCAGTACAGTCAGCTCAATAATATTGTTAAATATTAAGTGTCCCCAACTAAGAAAGTCAGAGGCGACAGACCAAAAAATAAATAAAAATCCACATAATTTCCAATGTAGAAAACTCACAACGGCATCCCAAACCCATACGCCAGTGTCTTTCTATATACTCTTTCCATTGTTGCGCCAGGCTCACTGCTCTGGATTTAATATGATAAACTGTGTGACTTATTTACCAAACCTTCTGCTTCTGCTCCCTGGGAGGTGTCTTATGAGGACAAACAAAGCTGTGTTCAGCTGACCTGTGTTCCTTTGATGGAGATCAAAGAATGGTGGCACACTTTAAAAGGCTTTGGGGCATACGGTAAACACAGAGACCTTGTGGTATATGCGCCTAATTTAAAGCATGTTACGGCCCAGCGAGCATCTCTGGAAGCATATCACAGAGCTCACCAGACCTGATCTGCCAAGCTGAAAGTTAACTGTGTCATGTGTAGTAATTGCTTTTTTAATTATATAAGAAATACTTAAGCCTTCGACTCACACTGACATTCATAAACCGCTTGCACCGTGTGCATTAGTTCATACAATACACATCAGAGCAGAACATACAGTACTGTAAACTGCATTTAGTCTGATAATGTAGAAAAATATTCCCCTGAAACCCCTTTATGGAACCATTGGTAGTTTTACATTTTTAATTTCGTTTTTATTTTTTTTATTTTAAATGTATCTTTTTAATAAATTTTTAATGTATTTATTTTTTTTAAATTAAATAAATTTAATTTATTGATTTATTGATTATTCATTTTGGGGTGCTGAATTTAATTTTTTTAATTAATCTGGATTTTACAGCGTTATCTATTTTTCATGTTTAATGCAGTTTGGTTGTAAATGTTTACAGCCCCCCCCCCCAAAAAAAGTTACTTTTTATTTTTATTTTTTTAGTTATTATATTTATTGTTTAGTTATTATTTATTTATTTATTTATTTATTTTATTTCAGTTAACAGAATTATTTCCATATACTTTTTTATTTATTTATTGCTAACTATAAAAACGTCTCAGGTTACGACTGTAACCTATGTTCCCTGAGAACAGGGAACGAGACAATACGTCAACGACGTTATGGGGAAAGCCTCAGGCGTGACAGGTGTCTGAAATCAATATCAAATCACGTCAATCACATTGACCGGCGACAGCCCGTGAATCATTAGAGTAATGATCAACGTGCGACCTGGAAGTATATAAGGGCGCCTTGCAACATGACAAATCACCTTATCGTCTGAAGGGACTGTACGGTAGGCAAGCCCCGAGGCATGGCAGGGAGACATATTGTCTCGTACCCTGTTCTCAGGGAACATAGGTTACAGTCGTAACCTGAGACGTTCCCTTTCGAAGGGAACTCAACAATACGTCAACGACGTTATGGGGAACGATATACCAACGCCGCCATGCTAAGGGGAGTGCATGCCAAGTGGCAGTGACAACGGTCAGAACCAGCAACTTTAAATGAAACGCTAGAACCACTCACCCTCAGGTCACACTTGGCTGTCAGTGACAGCATTCCCTATGGTCATAGCACAAGCTACAGCCTCACAGGAAAAACCTTCATAAACATGGTTAAATGAAAGGCCTACCTGGGCTGGCTCCGGGCCTGGAACCATAGCTTCCAATTAGAAGGGGTCCCTTCTAGGGAATGTGGCTAGGGAACCCGAAGGAACCCCAGCCAGTCACTATTCAGGGGAACGTACTCACCCCGAAATGCCACCAGGACGGCCTGACCTGGCGTCAGTACATAGACACTTAGTCTGGCCAAATCCTGTCTGTCTGAAGACAGAGCCTCTGGACAAATGCCTTAAGTAAGGCATCCAACCCGAGGGACTGCGAAGCTGGCAGAGAACCACTCGGCCCGGATCTCAGAGACGGGATATCCCGGAGAGTATGACTCAGCATAGTGCTTTTCAACCCTTGCTAGCGAGGGGAGTTTCTCTACTCGATCCACGGATCAACCCAGTGTCTGTGTTTCAAAACACTGAGGAGGCCTGTGAAGGCCTAAGGGCTGATCTAACTGGGAGGCCTCACGAGAGGCCTGCGACCGTCTGACCAGACTCAGGAAGCCGCATGCTCATAGAGACCCTCGGTGAGGGGAGCACAAGGTCTGCCTGGTAGGCAAACCAGGCTGTAGGCAGAAAAGGTTCCGGGAGGGAACCAATAGCAGAGAATGAACACTTTAGCGAGCCAGGGCGCAAGCTCGCCTTCAGCAGCTGCCTATTAAGGCTAGCTGAAACTGATAGCAAGAGACCACTAGCTTCATAAACCCAGCACCACTAGGGAACGTTACAGGGAGGCCCGGAGAGGCCTACTACCTGATAGCCAACGTAAGTGGGAATTCACCTTCAGGGAGGCACGTGAGGCCTACTACCTGATAACCACAGTATGTGGGGTGCTCACCTTCAGGGAGGCCCAGAGAGGCCTACTACCTGATAACCACAGTATGTGGGGTGCTCACCTTCAGAGAGGCCAAGAGAGGCCTACTACCTGATAACCACAGTACGTGGGAACTCACCTTCAGGGAGGCCCGGTGAGGCCTGCTACCCTACAACCACAGTATGTGGGGAGCTCACCTTCAGGGAGGCCTGGAGAGGCCTACTACCTGGTAACCACAAACTGTGGGAACTCACCTTCAGGGAGGCCTGGTGAGGCCTACTACCTGACCGTTCTCATTCAAGGAGGCCTGGAGGAGCCTACTACCTGATAATCACAGTATGTGGGAACTCACCTTCAGGGAGGCCTGGTGAGGCCTACTACCTTTGACAGCCAAAATATTTGGGAGCCCACATCCTAGGGAGGCCCAGAGCGGCCTACTACCTGACAGCCACAATATTTGGAAGCTCACATGCAGGGAGGCCCAGAGAGGCCTACTACCTGATAGCCAACGTAAGTGGGAATTCGCCTTCAGGGCGGCCGGGTGAGGCCTACTACCTGATAACCATCTTAAGTGGGAATTGACCTTCAGGGAGGCCTGAGTGGCCTACTACCTGATAACCACTGGTAGCTTTGAGCCCTGAGTCCGGGTGATAGTATAAGGTGGCCTGCTAAGGCCAGCCAGCTGGGGACTCGCCTATCAGGGAGGCCTGGTCGGGCCTACTAGCTAATAGCAAGTCATATTCTGCCATAAAGTACACTGTTGGGAACCATACTACACAAGCATAATTTACTAATGGGCTTCCAGTAGCGCTATAAGGTATGTCCCACAATGTTGGGACTCACCTCCGAGGAGGCCTGTTTAAGGCCTACTACCCATCAGTGAGTCAACTGCCCGAACCACCAAGGCCAACCACGTAAAGTGAGCTGGCCTACAGTGCCCTCTAGGGGGCTGTCCAATCAAGGAGGCCTGCTGAGGCCTACTACCTAATGGCCTTCGTTGGCAGAAAAACTGTTTACACAGCGCCTACAGCATCCTGGTGCCTAATCACATTGCCCATGGCAGTGTACTCCGCAAGAAAGCTAGCACCCTTAAAACAAGGGGAGTACAACATACGCCACTCTGCCTCAACTGAGGCCCCAGTTAGTCAGGGGCCTACCATCTATGCATGGGCGTCAGCTCAGGGCAATGCTCTGGCTTCAGGGGAGCGTACTTCGACCAAAGAAGAAGTGAAGCTTACTTCATACTCGACCCGAGCCATAGGTGTGCGAGGTTGGATAAAACAGAACTGGGAGTGAAGTGCTCAGACCTACCTGTATCACAGGGGAATACTCACACCTCACCCTGAGGTTACCAGATACAGAAATGTATCTGTGCCCAACCTAGGGGAGTGGGGCTTGAATGAAAGCCAACCACCTACAACCTAGCGCTCGAGCAGTAGCTCAGCGAGGTGAGTGAAGCCTAAACTGGTGGCCTAAATCCGTAGGCCAGTTCTGCACGGCAGGGTCGGGCAGGAAACCCAGTCTTCTTCGTGAAGCGAAAGATGGCCTAACCCTGCTCAGTAAAGACATATATACCACGGAGGCCTATTTGAGGCCTACCATGTCCTTATAAACCATCCTCTGCACCATGCTGCATTACTCTAGTCACCCCAGAATGCAGAGAAGGGGGCGGGCCTTGGCCAAACGACTCCCATGGGAGGAGGCTGTTTATACAGGGATGCTAGAAACCTACATTCACAAAGTGAAGGGTCAGAGGAAGAAATGCTAAAATTTTTAGCAGAGCGCCTCTATTATCCCTGGCACAGCCTAGGCCAGCTACAGAGGCGGCCCTGGTGAGGGCCAGCCGCAAGCATAGATCTATCTGAGGGCTCGGAGGAGCCACAGCCTTACTAAAGAATATAGTCTGTATTATTCCATACAAAGGGCTGCAGAATCGCTCAGCCTAATGAAAACCCAAACAGAGCTCAAGGGGCGACATACTCAGGAAGAAGTCAAACGGACCCGTGGGCCGGACATAAGATCTATCTGAAGCTCTAGCGTCAGTCAACACTCTAAGTAAAACAATTTTAAGAGAGAGACCAACCACTCTACCCTGAGGTGGCTAGCAGCCCGAAGGCTAACACAGTTACCGTTCTGGCCACCTAACGGGGAACTTCAGGGCCCTGATAATCCAATAAAGTTCTCTTACCTTATTACCTTGACCTGACCCCATGACTCTATACAGGGAACGAGGTCTGCGGCGTGCAAAGTGAAGACTCGCCAGATAGTTCTTTACAAACCTGGGATCCGCCACTTTACATGGCTGAAAGGGGCGTTTCTACTAACCAAGCCTAGGTGGGCCATCAGAACATAGTTCTCATCATAGGCCCATTCCCAGGCCTGATGTTATGAACGCCTGGGGGTCAGAAGAGAGAGGGGAGATTTCGTGACCCTCCGGGGAGGTTATCCATTACCGACGCTGTGTGCGTTTGCGCTGGATAACCTCCCTCAAATCTCTTCTGTTGCGGGAGTCACGCCTTCTCTGCGACCTGCTCCTCAAGGGAGGGGAGCCAGATCTGTGGTGCGGCGCAGCTCAGCCACCGCCTCAGGGGACATCCCTGCCCCCTGGTCGAGATCCCCCAGCAGGTCGGCCTGGTACGCCTGTAATACTGCCATGGTGTGCAGTGCAGCACCGGCCTGACCTGCTGCCGTGTATGCTCTGCCATTCAAACGAGCCGTTGTTCTCAGCGGTTTGGGTGGCAGGGTTGGAGCTTTCAGTGTCGCTGCCCGCCCAGACACGAGATAGTTCGCGAACGTCTCGTCAATGGGCGGCATTGACACGTACCCATGCTCTCCGATCCCCTCGACATCAGCGAAACTGGCCCGCTGATGTCGGTGAATACGGGCAGAGTATGGGCTCTTCCATGCCCTCTCGATCTCCGTGTGAAGATCAGGAAGGAATGGAAGGCTCACCTGAGCTGGTGGTGTATGGCCGGGGAGAAACCGATCGTCGAGCCTACCGCGAGCGATCTCTCCTCTAGCGCGCTGCCAAGGCAGCTGCAGCCTGTTGGCAGCGCGCTCCATCACATCCACCAGCTCTGCATACACGGGGCAGGATGGCTGAGGAGGTTCAGGATCTACCTGATCATAAACCTCCTCAGCCATCTCCTGCGCGTCCTGAAGAGCATCAACTGCAGGTACAGTCGGTGAGTAATCTTCCCCATCGACCTGCAGTTCGCCCTCGTCAGCCGTCGAATCATCTGAGAGGTTAACAACCCTCTCGAGGCGATCGACAAGCTCCATCTGGGAGCCCCATGATGTAAGTCGCCGCTCGGCCTCGGCACGAGCGGGACCGCACCATGAGGTCCAGACGCTGAACCCCCTTCACTCGAGAAGAGGGCCAGACGAGAGCGGAGCCTTTTAAGAGAAAAACGCTCGCAGTTCGCACAGAGGGCTCCCTCGAGAACCTCCCGTGTGTGCTCTTCACCCAAGCAAAAAACGCACAGCTCGTGTGTGTCGGCCGGTGTCAGAAACCTCGGACACGGGTCGGCACACTTACGAAAACAATCTGCCTTAGCTGTGCGTTTCATCTTTCTCTTACCTTCCCGTATACTTGAATAGCGTTTTTTCAAACAAAAAGTCCCTGAAGACAATGAGATGATTTGTCATGTTGCAAGGCGCCCTTATATACTTCCAGGTCGCACGTTAATCATTACTCTAATGATTCACGGGCTGTCGCCGGTCAATGTGATTGACGTGATTTGATAGTGATTTCAGACACCTGTCACGCCTGAGGCGTTCAACATAAGGTCGTTGACGTATTGTTGAGTTCCCTTCGAAAGGGAACTGTCATACAGTGCTTAGCATAATTGAATGCTCCCATGCTAAATTTGACTAAATAGAGGAATAAAAAATAATATTTTGGAAATTGATCTTAATGCCTTAATTTAAAAATGAGGAAAAATCCAACCTTTAAGGACACCAATTTTCTTTGTGAATGAATAATATATCGTAAATAAATAAATGTTCTTCCTTAAAATACAGGACACAGGACAATAAGTCAGGACACCCCTATGTTATATTCCCATAGAGGCAGGCAGATTTTTATTTTTAAAGGGCAGTTATTTAATGGATCCAGGAAACTATGCATCCTGATAAAGTTCCCTTGGCCTTTGGAATTAAAATAGCCCCACATCATCACATACCCTTCACCATACCTAGAGATTGGCATGGTTTTATTTGAGTTAGCCTACTAGCTGGTTTGATTTGCATTGAGAGATGATCTTATGGAAAGTACCCCATGCCAATCTCTAGGTATTTTGAAGGGTGTGTGATGATGTGGGGATATTTTAATTCCAAAGGCCAAGGGAACTTTACGATACATTATTCATTCAGAAAGAAAATTGGTGTCCTTAAAGGTTGGATTTTTCCTCATTTTTTAAATTAAGGCATTAAGATCAATTTCCAAAAGATGATTTTTTATTCCTCTTTTTACTCAACTTTAGCATGGGTGTTTTCAGTTATGTGAACAGTTATGTGCTGTACTTGAGCTTGAATCCTGCTTTCCTATTTTCCTAATCCTGTTCCTTCTGTTCTCCACGTCCTTTCCTTTCAGTTCTCCATGTCCTTTCCTGTCATGTCTCTCACTGTCCCTGTCAAAAAAAAAAAAAAAAAAAGTTTTCTTGGTTCAATAATATAGCTGTGAGAAATTCATATTTAGCATATTGCTTAGCTGATCGGTGCATCTGTTCCTGTCTCAGTGAGTTGCGATCTCTTTCTGTACGTGGTGCATAACTGAGATTGTTGAATGAAGTTGAGTGGAATTCTAAATCAATTCCTGTTGCTGGAGATATTCATTTTCCTGAAAGAGGCGGTTACTCATGCGTTGCCAGGCTTGATAAATGATGTATTTGTTTTGAGTAATGAGTCGATTGCGGCAGCATAAAATCCATATACTCGCCGTGAAACTTTCAAACCGAGCCTGTTATTCCCTCTGTTAACATACCTATTTGGATGGCATGCGTAAATTAGAAAATTGACTCCCGTCTTCGCCTACATATTTAGTGGCCAGATGCAGCTTTTTTTTTTTTTTTTTTGAGGGAACAAAAGCATTGACATTAAAGCTAAATATATAACCCTCTTTGGGGTCCCCAGAGACCACATACTTGATGATGATATGTTCAAAGGGTGAAATTTGTTACACTACTTGTTTGTTATAAAATATGAAAAAACGCAATGATTTTTTAAAAAAAATTTACAACCAATGTCACTATATTGCAAAAAAATATATTTTTGAAATGAACAAGCCTAGTTAAAACAGAAATATACAAACCTGTGGTACAAACAGCAGGTTAAAGTTACAGTATTGTAATTTTACTATTATTATTATTATTGTCATCTTTTTTGTCCTTACCTTATAACATGCCTGAATATCTTTCTTGTGGGTTTTGATTAGGTCAGAGGAACTCATTGAGCTTTCTGAGGCCAAACTCAACAGAACATGAGGTTTAACATTGACACAAATGTGTCTCTTCTTCTCTTTCTCCCTCTTCAGATATGCTGGCCATTGGGGACCCTAACCAGTCCACAATACTTGCGGTGTCCATAGCTGGTGGCATTGTGCTCCTTATCTTCCTGGTGGCGTGTTTTGTAGTGAGCGGACGGTAAGAAAGAACTTCCTTTTAACATCATCTGACCTTTGCTTCAGTCATTCTGTCCTTCTGAACCGCCTTGGAAGAAGTAGTACCGGTCCCGAGGGCTGATATTACTGAGCAAAATAAAATGCTTCTGTTCGTTAGATCTGAGAGCTGCTGTCAAATTGAAATTGAACCTTGAATTAGAAAATGAAGTGTGGATTCTTCCATGGCAAAGCTTTTAAAAGAGCTTGAACAGCCCATACAGGCACTCAGTGAGGTGTGTCTTATAGGCTCCTAAAAACCAAGAAAAAAGCGTTTGAAATTGAAGTCTAAGGAGACATTTTGCAGAGCATCTCTGGTATTCAAACAATAACTGAAGCAGAAAAGACAGTGCGTCAGTTGGATGAGACGTACTGAGCCTATAAATTAAAGCTGATAATAAATATACTCTGACTGAATGAAACAGCGGTTTCTTTCTCGAACAAAGCTCGCCCGAAGTCTCTAAAAACATTAGTATTGATCTGAGGTGATTGCCTATCACGCTGAGTGCCCTATTCAGTATTGACTAGAAAAGACCCATGTTTGCCTGCTGAGAGCATGTAGAAATGCACATAATAGATTTATGTGCAACAAATAATTAATCTCAAACCACTCAACTATAAACCAAAACAATAAATATGTAAGACTGGAATATGCGAGTCCTTATCCTAGTTGGGCAGAGGAAGAGGAGCGGTTCTCGCCAGGTTTTACCCACAAGCCAGTGCAGCTTCATGCATCATGCATTAGAGCTCCCTCATGCCTCTGTTCTGAGTAAAAGCTGGAAAAACAGAATGTGTTGAAGGTGTCGTTTGGTGCTCCTCAGATAAAGAAACAGCAAGTTAAGTGTTTAAGATTGTGAGATTGATTGAAGATTGATTGTCCAAGGGGACACATGAAAGACATACTGTAGAAGAGGAAGACCAAAGTGGTGGTGGACAGAAAAGGAGAAGGATGGTCAATAAGTGGAGACCACTAATATTTTTAAACAAAATGAATTAGAAGACAGTTTTGTTGTCTTTAGTGTGCTGTTGGACTTTTTCAGACACATTGCGTCTGTAAATTTCTCTCCTTTGAAGCACTGTACAATACATTTCAGGACAATTACTGTCAGATTTTAAATTGTCTGCTTTGGGCAATGTTCCTGTCAATGCTTATCCGTAGGCCTTTGTAGTTTTGTTCAATGTGTCCATCCTAATTTGTCACGGTAAAAATAGCTCAACTTGAGTGGTAGACTTGACCATAAGCCAGCCTTACTAAACAGAGCTTACATAATAGAAATTAGTGAACGAGTCATTTAAACATACTGTAGTAATATGTTAAAAAAGCTAGACACTCTGCTGTAGCATATTGCAGATACACAGTCTTTCCCACAAATTTGAGGCTCCCAAATGTTTTTTTTTCTTTCTTATTTCACTGTGCAGGTTTGCCAGGAGATTATTCCTTGACACCAGGCCTCAGGCGTAAGTCTCCACTCTAACACAACTGTCTGACATACCATAGAAAGATTATGCAAACGGTACTGTTCTTTAGAGAGAAGTCTGAGAGGTCTCAGTAACCCCTGCCGGCCAGCTATTTGTCATTGAGGAGAACCATTGGCTTACTTTCAAACGCTGAGAATAGTTTAATTTCATGCAGCTCAGGATTTCATAGCGAGATTTCGAACAGCATAATCACCTTTCCACACCTCATGTCTTGGTCTATGCAAGTCCCACTTGACCTATCAAGACCATTTTGTTTCCTTTTACCATTGGGTCTTTAGCTGCCGAGTACATCCATCTTTTATCTAACAATCACAAGAAATTGCAAAGAAAGAAAGAATGAGTAAACAAATAAGTGAATAAATGCATGAGTGAGTGATGGAACAAACGCATGAACGAGCAAACAAGTGAACAAAAGGAATGAGCAAACTAATGTACAAACATTAACGAACAAACAAACAAACGAAATAATAAACAGTAGCAGAGTAGTTGATTAGACCTTAAGTTTTCAGCTGTATTACTTTGTTTTCTATCTCTTTGTTTTCTATCTCTTTCTATCTTTCTCCTTTTCGGTCAGTTAGAACATGAGCAGTATTTGCTTAGGCTACTTTGCCGTTAGCACATTTTTGTGCTGTTGAGGATTTCACCTGGCTCAGAGATAATGCATAATTTAGAGATTTTAACATCAGCATTGCTTGCTCCACCGCTATAATTCTTGCACATTAGTTGCAGCCTACCACAAAGACTGAGGCTGGGATTTATGCTTTATTATAATCGTTTGAAATGCAGCTAATTAGCGTGATTCGCCGCCTTGAATGAAAACAGGCAAGCATGATTAGCATACCATATAAATGCATGTTTCTAATCTGCCACACAGCCAAATTCTCAATATAAGATCAGTGCGCTAGTTAATAGAAATAAAGTTTTAGTTGGAGCCATTAGCATACAAAATATTGTCTCTGTTCTCTTGATTCGCTTTACTTTTAATGTGAAAAAAATAGCCACTGACATAAAAATAAGCAAATAAATAAGTTTAATTTGCTTGTTCAGTGCACCAGGGACATACATTGGCCGAAAGAATACAGAATATTTGTGGTCTTATATATGGACAAAAGGAAAAACTGGCATGTGCTACAGCAGGCAGATGGTGTTCACTCATCAAATTCGTACAATTTGTTTTGTTATTTTAAACGCTGTTTCCCTAAAAGCAATTAAAACACAGCAGGTGGGTGCTAACGGCTGGGAAACTCCTGCAAATTTAACTCTTGGACTTATCGGACATCACTGCTGCTCTCATCATTGCCAGACAATTATTTTTGTTTTATGAGAAAGTTGGAAAATCTATTTTACTCCCACGTCTAACTCGCTCTATACTTTAGGATTATCTCTTTTAAGCCGTATCCTCAGTGGAGCGCCTAATTATTTGGCGTGCACGCCATACGTGCCAATATTTGTCTTTTTAATTACATTTTTTATGTTTTCTGCTGCACTCGAATCAAGCAAGCATAGTATTTTTGAATAACTATCAATAGCTGCTATATTTTTTAACATTGAATAAATGAATTATCTGAAAGGTTCTATTATGCTTTCTAAAGGTGAACTCAGTGATCCCCCCCCCCCCCCCCTCATTTAAATAGTTAAGAATTTTTAAGAAATGTTTAAAATCGTATAATGAATGTTAGTGGTCTACAAAGAACTGCTTCTGCATGGAGCATGTTGACTAATTGGGGTGCTATGTTAGGATTACATAACCATCTGAATGTTGTTTATCACTCATTTTATTTCAGTAGATCCTGCTTAATAGATACGTTTGGAATATATGAATAGTGATTTACCTCAAATAAAGCATTGCTACAATGGATTCAGTAACTGTAAACATTTGAAAAGCTTTGCATGCTGCTGCTAAAAACGTCTCGGTCACGTATGTAACCCTCGTTCCCTGAGTACAGGGAACGGAGACGTGTCGTCGGGGGAGTTCCCTGACGAATTGGGATCACGCTAGGGAGACCAATTGCCTTCGAGTGAATTAAAACGAGCCAATGAAAATTGGCATGCAAGATTTGCATTCCGCGACCCGCCTACCAGCGCGGGTATAAAAGGCGGAAGTAAACATTGCGCAATGCTTTTCGCAGGAGGAACTCACGAGGCTCACCAACGTAGGGCGCCATACGGAGCAAAGAACGCACGTATCCGCTGTTTGAGGCGGAATGGCGCAGCAAGCCGACACAACCTATTCCCTCGACCCACTGGCCGTAGCCAGAACTCGGGAGGAAACAGGTTCCACACGAAGGCTATAGAACCTAGCGAACGTGTTAGGTGTCGCCCAGCCCGCAGCTCTACAGATGTCTGTCAGCGAGGCGCCTTGAGCCAAAGCCCAGGAAGCGGCAACACCTCTAGTGGAGTGAGCGCGCAACCTGGGAGGACAAGGCTCACCCAGAGACTCATATGCTCGGGTGATAGCATCCACTAACCAGTGGGCTAATCTCTGCTTGGAGACGGCCTTCCCCTTCTGCTGGCCTCCGTAACAGACAAAGAGCTGATCTGAGGTTCTGAAGCTTTGCGTTCTGTCAATATAAACCCGCAGGGCACGGACGGGACAGAGAAAAGCCAGGGCTGGGTCTGCCTCCTCCTGGGGCAGCGCTTGCAGGTTCACTACCTGGTCCACGAAGGGAGTGGTAGGAACCTTGGGCACATATCCGAGCCGGGGTCTCAACACAACGTGAGAAAGGCCCGGCCCAAACTCTAGGCACGATTCGTCGACCGAAAAAGCCTGCAGATCCCCGACCCTCTTGAAAGAGGCCAATGCCAACAGGAGCGCTGTCTTAATGGACAGGATATTAAGCTCTACCGTCAGCAAATGCTCAAAGGGGGGACTTTGAAGAGCTCTAAGTACCAGAGCAAGGTCCCAAGAGGGTACAGAGTGCGAAACACGAGGTGGATTTAACCTCCTGGCACCCTTAAGGAATCTGATGACCAGGTCGTGCCTCCCTAGGACTTACCTTCCACTGCATCGTGATGCGCAGCTATTGCGGCGACATACACTTTGAGGGTGGAGGGGGACAGCCTCCGCTCCAACCCATCCTGCAGGAAGGAAAGCACGACACCGATCGGGCAAGTCCGGGGGTCCTCCTGACGGGAGGAACACCAATCGCCGAACATGTTCCACTTCAACGCATAGAGGCGCCTCGTAGAGGGGGCTCTAGCGGAAGTGATGGTGTCTACCACTGCCTGTGGTAGACCACCTAGAGTGCCCCGTCTCTGAGAAAGAAGATCCTTCGTCAGAGGAATCGGCCAAGGAGGGGCTGTCGCGAGGAGCATGAGTTCGGAGAACCAAGTCCTGGTGGGCCAATACGGCGTCACAAGAAGGACCTGCTCCTCGTCCTCCCTGACCTTGCACAGAGTCTGTGCAAGAAGGCTCACTGGGGGAAACGCATACTTGCGCAGGTCCCGGGGCCAGCTGTGAGCCAGGGCGTCCGTGCCGAGGGTCCCCTCGGACAGGGAGTAAAACCACTGGCAATGGGACGTGTCCGGAGAGGCAAACAGGTCTACCTGTGCGACTCCAAAGACACTCCAAATCAGCTGGACGGACTGGGGATGGAGTCGCCATTCTCCTGGCAGGGGAGGCAGCCGTGAGAGCTCGTCTGCCACACGGTTGAGCTCCCCTGGAATGTGAATGGCACGAAGCGACATCAGATGCTTCTGTCTCCATAGGAGGAGGTGGGAGGCGAGTCGCGACATACGACGGGAGCGTAGACCACCTTGATGGTTGATGTACGCAACGGTCGCAGTGCTGTCCGTACGGACCAGTACGTGCTTGTGTCTGAGAACCCCTTTGAGGCGACACAAGGCTAAGCGTACTGCTTGCAACTCTAGGCAGTTGATATGCCAATGCAGTTGAGGCCCCGTCCACAGACCTGAAACTGTATGCCCGTTGTACGTGGCCCCCCACCCGGTGGCAGAGGCATCTGTGAAAACCACAGCATGCCTGGAAACCTGGAATAAGGGCACTCCGGCCCGTATAAACACAGGATCCTACCACGGGGAGAAGGTTTGGCGGCAGTGCGGGGTCACTTTGACCCGGAACGTGCCGCTGTGCCACGCCCACCTCGGGACTCGATCGTGAAGCCAGCGCTGAAGCGGTCTCATATGTAACAGGCCGAGCGGCGTTACTGCGGTTGCCATATGCCCCAGGAGCCTCTGAAATTGTTTCAGTGGAACCGCTGTCCTGCCTCGAAAAGACCTGAGGCAGGTGAGCACTGACTGGACGCGTTCCTCTGTGAGTCCAGCTCCATACCGAGATAAGAGATCCTCTGCACGGGGCAGAGTTTGCTCTTGTCCCGGTTGACCTGAAGCCCCAACCGGCTGAGGTGCCGAAGCACCATGTCCCTGTGATCGCACAAAACATCTCGCGAGTGAGCTAAAATGAGCCAGTCATCGAGGTAGTTGAGGATGCGAACGCCTTGTTCTCTCATGGGAACAATGGCCGCCTCCGCGACTTTCGTGAAGACGCGGGGTGACAGGGCCAGCCCGAAGGGTAGGACTTTGTACTGATACGCCCGACCCTCGAAAGCAAACCGAAGAAACGGTCTGTGTCGAGGAAGAATCGAGACGTGAAAGTATGCGTCCTTCAGGTCGATCGCTGCAAACCAATCCTGGGGACGGATGCATTCGAAAATGCGCTTCTGCGTAAGCATTTTGAACGGGAGTTTGTGCAGGGCCCGATTCAAAATACGCAGGTCCAGGATTGGCCGTAACCCACCGCCTTTCTTGGGTACAATGAAGTAAGGGCTGTAAAACCCAGACCTCATCTCGGCAGGAGGGACCGGCTCGATCGGGTCCTTCGCCAGCAGGACATCGATCTCTTTCCTCAAGACAGGGGCATCCAGTGACCGCACACGGGTGAAGTGGACGCCCCTGAACCTGGGAGGCCGGCGTGCAAACTAAATTGCATAGCCAAACCGGACGGTGCGGATGGGCCATCGGGACGGACCCGGAAGCGCTCTAGCCAGGCTTCCAGATAGCATCGCAATGAACCCACCCGAACCACCAGTGTACCCGCGGAGGGGCAGCGAGGTGGAAGACAGGGACCCGGCTCTGGTGGCGTTGTAGCGACCGAGAGCGGGGGTCTGGGTGCGCCTGACACAGACCTGCTTCCACCGAGGGGCAGACGGCAGAGAAGGCTCGTGGGCGTTCTGCTGCGGACTGCCCGGTGGCGAGGGGAGGGGGAGAGACGAGGAACGAGGCCCTGACTCCTCGTATGCTGGTCTCTGCGCCTCCGGGCCCAGCTGCAGACCGGAGCGACGCAGCCGAGGCTGCGTCACTGCTATCTGCAAGCTGGGGAGAGGGGAACGGGAGAATGGTGCAGCTCGGGGGCGGCACGCACTGCCATTCTGACCCTCTCGGACGGAGGAAACTGGTCTTATTATACTGCCAGTCTCAACCGTGAGGGGAACGAGGGACGAGGCCCGGGGGCATCGAGTCCTGGTTTCCCCTCACCCAGCGAGAGACGAGAGTGACAAGGCCGTAGCCCTCACTGCCATCTGAGCGCTGGGGCCCGTGAATGACTCAGAGGAAGTGGACTGCTCAAACTTTGGGTACCGCTGATACAGCGGCGGAACAGAAAGAAAAATTCTCCACCCGGCCCTCCCCGGGGGAAGGAGTGGTGATGACACGCACTCCCAGAGAGCAGATCGTCACACACTCTGGGTCGCTCATCTCAGGGTTGCTTCCCTTCGCTGGGGGAAACAAACTCTGAGCGGGCTGGTTTTGAGGCGCTTCTGGACCACCAGTGTGGACATCGTCTAACCGAGGGCCAGCGCTGTGACTAATCACGGTCAGTCACTAAGCACAGCTCAACCCCGAGTTAGAACTACGCACGTGCAGTGGTAGTGAGAGAGGAAAAACTTCTGCAGATTTAGGCATGTTTGGCTTGCCATATTGGCACCAAAAAATGCTTGCATGCTGCCAAAATTCTTCACACACATCCAGGCACTTTAGAACAGCCCAGGAAAGTGTGGCTGTTAAGTCTGAATCTTCAGCATGAGAACACACCATTATAGTAGGAACTCAGCATCATTTTAGAGTATAACAGCCCTCTCTCCGATGTAGCGATCGACATCTGTCCTCCTTGGGGCCACGAATGAAATGCTTGGTCCCTCATGAGAAGGACCAGATTCTCATCCGAAAGCTTCGACGGCACACGGCACGCTGAGCGGCTCAACCTTTACGAGAAAGGGGAGACGAACAACGTGCCGACGTGGTCATGCACTCCTGAGAGAACATGAACCACCCACGAACGCAGTCTCAACGCACTGATTAGGCATGTGAAACCGTGATCGTGGCCGTCAACCAGGCATGCAAGATAGTGAACGTGGCCATCGCTTCGATGACACACGGCACGCTGGGCGCTCAAGCCTTCAGGCAGGGCGAACAACGTGCCGACGTGGTCATGCTCTCATAAGAAAGCATAAACCACCCACGAACACAGTCTCAGCATGTTTGCGATGCGCTAGAGGAGTGAGTGGTTCGTGCTCACTGAAACCCTCAGAATACCAATGTTATTCACCAAAGTAGCCCTCCTCTGGTGCACCAGAAGAGAAACTAGATCGGGAAATAAGCAAAGGGACTCACCTCATAGAGGCACACGAGTCTCGATCTTGACCGCGCATCTTGAGCGCCGAATGACGCGCGCTGGGTTGCCGTGACAACCCGCGCTGTCAGCCGGCGCTCGACGGCACACGGCACGCTGAGTTGCTCTAGCCTTTACGAGAAAGGGGAGACGAACAACGTGCCGACGTGGTCATGCACTCCTGAGAGAACATGAACCACCCACGAACGTAGTCTCACACACTGATTAGGCATGTGAAACAATGAACGTGGCCGTCAAATAAGGACAGGAAACGATCGCATCCAGAAACACACGAGTGAAACGTCATCCTGAAAAGGACGCGATCTTCACTCGTGTTGCTCTTTCAGGAAGAAAGTACTCTCTCTATCGTGCTGAAGCACACAGGGACCCAACGCGGCAACACAGCGGGGAAACTGCAAGCCCGCTGTGCGCACTCAACCGTTTACCAGCTGTGAAAACAGCTTTTGAATTAACAGCATATAGACGCAGCCGGCAGACAGGAAACCGCGCGGTCGCTGAAACGCCATCTCACCAACACAGAGAGATCCCCTCCCGAAACAGCAGACTCGTAGAGCGTAAGAAAAATACAATCTTAAAGCTCACTCACTCAGAGAGGACACAATCGGTCGGCTCCGAAGCTAAAAGCATTGCGCAATGTTTACTTCCGCCTTTTATACCCGCGCTGGTAGGCGGGTCGCGGAATGCAAATCTTGCATGCCAATTTTCATTGGCTCGTTTTAATTCACTCGAAGGCAATTGGTCTCCCTAGCGTGATCCCAATTCGTCAGGGAACTCCCCCGACGACACGTCGGAGTTCCCAGGACGAAAGGGAACTATAGTTGCACTTCCAGTTAAATGAGCATGTTCCTTCTAGAGAAAACAAATTGGGATTTTAATTTCTAAAGCTGTAATATTGAGCATCTTGATTTTCCCATTCATTTTTATACAAATATTCCTCTTTTTATAGTCCACTCCTCTTTATAATGTCTCTGGTGCAACTTTAACTCTTTCCCCGCCATTGACAGACATTTCCATCATATATGAGATAACACTTCCACACCATTGATGGAATTTTCCAGCTTTCCGTGTTTTCACTGTTATACAGTAGGGCGGCTATTACATCTTCTGAAAGAGTACAGAATCTCCTGATCAAAAGAGAGGCAGCGAAGAATAAGCAGAAACAAGAGATAGCATATGTAAGAAGATGCATACGTAAAATCATGTGATCATCCACATTAAAAAGCATATAAATCAAAACGGTCTACTGTTACTGAATGAAATGTCGACCCAGGACGAGCTATAGGACTGTGAAGCTCTGGGGTGTTGATGGATGTTTTGATCATCATTCTGAATTCTATCCTGATTAGTCTTTAAAAAAAAAGACTTACTTTTTTTTTATGAAACTTACCCACATTTAAGTGTTGATAAAAAATAATAATGTTTAAGCTAGAATAAAATATTTTATTTGTTTAAAAGCAGAGGGTCTGTTCTTTCTTTTGATATATTGCATGTTCAGATATTCACACAAAAAAATATTCCGGGGGCCATGAAAGTTTTGTGAAAATGATCAAAAGCGCTGGCGGGGAAAGTGCAGTGTGTGTTTAAATCCCTCTACCTCTTTTGTCATATACAGTCTGCTTATCATGTCAGGGTGAATTTGAGATTCTACAAGAGATCTTTCACTTAAATCCTTGATGATGCAAGTATGGCACAGATGAATTTGTCTCTGTAATAAAAGATGAAGTGCACAGGAAGATTTTCAAGCCGATCTAATCAGAGAGAAAAATAAGTTCTTTGTCAATGAGATATCATCTTCGAAGCATCTGCTACAAGCCCTGGGTTATTCTTAAAACTTGATGACAGGAAAATGTGCATACACTCAGCCACTCTCATGTGAATAGAACATTTCTCCCAAGAACCTAAAGCTGAGAGCACTTCATGCACTCAAACATGTTTTCGATAATTTTCTTCCTCCTATTATCTGCCATGTTCATAATGGACTTTTGCATAAAATGTTCAGTTTTACCTCTAGTGTGCTCGTATTTGGTGACATCGAAGTGAAATCTTTGATTGGCCAAATGGCACCAATTTAATAAACGTTTGGCTCTTTGTTTTTCTACCCCGGTATAGATTTATCTGTGCCGCTAACAGACACACCAAAGCGCCTCTCCAACCCTGCAATTGTAGCACAACAGACATAATGACGTTTTCGAGCCAAAACTGCTTATAAACTGAAGAGCTGTCCCATTTTAAAAGCTGGAATGGTGAACATCAAGTCTTTTGCAAGCTGGGCCTTCTCGATGCATTCTAATTTACACACACACGTGCGAACACATACACGCACATACTTCTCACGTTTTTCCAGAGGTGTAATGGTTCTCCCATCCTCTTAATGTGATGGACTAGCCTCTCACCGCAATATACTCGCTGTGTGTAAAAGCACTCTTTGGCAGCAGCGTCGGTCCTATAATTGTTTCTATAGGATGGACTGCGCTATAGCTCAGTTCATTTTGAGCGGTGCGATTTGAGTAGCGACTGAAATATCGCGCAGTCAGCATAAAGGAAAAGTAAACACTGAGATAATGAAAGCAAAGCAAGCTGCCTCCTGTCGAGCACAATTATAGAGGAAGGGAATCTCAAAGCTTTTGTTGGAAAGAGGTGACAGGCCTGTTTGTGTGGCTGGAGCTTCAATTATTTGAGGAAAAGAGTGTAAATTTCCAAGTACTATAGTACTTTCTGCAAAAAGCTTTGCTGAGACCAACAAAAAGTTTTAGCATTTGAAGGTTATAGCATTAGAAATATGATTGGTTAAGATTGGTTTTCAGAGACAGTAATAATAATAATATTAATAATATTTAGTACTAGTAGTAGTAGTTGTATTTTTTATTATTATACAATTTTATTTAGTGCTTTTATTTATTTTATTTATTATTTCAGGTTTAGTTTAGGACATTAGACATTTTATTATTATTTTTATTATTTGTGCTTTTATAATATATTAAAAAAAGGTCAGGGAATGTGCAACATCAGCAATACACTACTACTACTACTACTAATAAAAATAATAATATAATAATAATAATAATATTTTAAATAATAACTTTAAAGAAAATGAAGATTGCTTAACCTTTCACGATTTGTATCCGTACTATTTATAATTTTTAATTAAAAGTCAACCAAAATTAACTTCTTGTCACGTTGAGCCTCATTTACACTGTCGTTTTTTCACAAAAAACAAAGGCATGCACTTCATGCCATTTCATTTTCTTTTGGCCGATTAGCAAATGAGGGTTTTATTACGTTCACGGACCCTGCATAGATTAGGGCGACACTAGTAATCATGTCAGAGGTCAGACTCCTTAATTAATTGGATTCTGACTGCTGTACTGAATCAAACTAATAAAAAGCAGCTCTCAAAAACAGGATCATGATCACCGTAATTTTCTCTCCTGCATTCTCAATTACCGTAATGAATTGCTAACAAATGAGATGTTGCTCCACACCTATCAGAAACACATCCTGGAATTTAGCACATATCTCCGTTTAATCTCTTCACTTCACTAATAATGACTTTGGCTGGAGTAAATCTTTTTTTAAAACAGCAAGCGTAGGCCTTGGATGTCTGCCAGGTCTCCTCCAGCAGAAAAAGGAGCCAAGAGCAAGTATAGCTTAAAGAAAATGAAGGATCAAGAGACAAGGGACGGCCGTTTTGTTTCGCATTCATTCGGGCTATCTGTTATTGCTTGATAATGTAATGACCACACGATGCAGCGTCGACGGCTCCTGTGAGCTGGAGCCGTGGGTGTCGCTGATTGCCATTAATCTGAAAAGCCACTCTGCGTGATGAAAGCATTAGGGAGGCATTTCTCAGTCCGTCTCCATCTTATTAGCACTGTGGCAAACACACCGAATGATTAGAAACCGTCTGATCTTTGAAAAAACCTGTCGTTTATGCTAATCAGGCCTTCTGATGGACACTGCAGGCCAAAACATTCCCTCACCAAAAATATGGAGCATTGCAGAGCGTCTCTGTGCATCTCTTTCAACTTCATTGTCAATTTTTGAGACTAATTTTGTTCAGACGTTGTGTAGTGTATTGTAACTTCTGTTTTGTTCTGCATTGCATGCATGTTCTAAAGCCCAGAAACAAATCCGATCCCCGTTTCTCTCCCTTTCTCTTCGGCGTGACAGTAGTGAACAAAGGATTCAGAACAAAGTGCTGTCATTTGTTGAATTTCCTCATTACTGAATGTTGACGAGATCATTCACATAATTTTCTTTTTTCATCAGTAATAGAGACCCCTGAAAGTCATTTACTTTGATTCTAGCTTCAAACACGGCCATTGCCGTCTAATTTGAAACATACCAAAAGTGTTTTGGACTGCGTCCGATGTTAACAAACTTATAAACACAACTTCTTATTCTGCAATCTTCAAAATGAAATTTATTAAGTGTACTTTACAGTACCTTAGGTTCAAATCTTCTTTTAAAGCATAATTTTTCACTGTACATTTGAGTTATATGGGCTGTAAAGATCTTTAGAGATGAAAAAACAAGGTTATTGATGTGAAATTGTAGTTTCTAAAAATCAGCACATTGACCCAAAAATGTTAATTCTGCCATAATTTACTTCCTCACATGTCGTTCCAAACCTCTATGACTTTCTTTCTTCTGTGTAACACAAAAGTAGAGGGTTTTTTTTTAAATCCATGGAAGTCTGAACCCTCTGACTTCCATTGTTTGGGCAAAATCAAGCATTCTTGAAAATTAAACATTCTTCAATATATTTTGTGTTTTGGAAGAAAGTCACCTCTTTAAGCAACACAGAAACCAAAATACTGATTTAAAGAACCAATAATATCCCATCAAGTACATTTTGAATCTCTAAAGGGCTATATAGCACATGTAACTTAATACAGTGAAAATATGCTTCATAAGAATTAAACCTAAGGTGCTGCAAAGAACCATTGAAGAATCTTTAATTTGAAGTAGTGTTAATACATTGTTACCACCTGACGTTGTCTGACATGTTATTAATTCAAATTAGACTACAGTGGTGGTGTTTCTGAAAGTTTCTGAAAGTGTTTATTTTTGGGTTAACAATCTAACTAACTATATAAAGACCCAGAACTTTGATTTCTAAACACTCTTAAAAATTAATGTTTTGTTGGCAACTCTATTTCTTTAACTTCCATGGAACCTTTCCATTTGACATAAGTTTTGTTATAGTAGAAGTATAGGTTCTTTAGATTTTTAAAACTGTTCTTCACACAAAAATAAAAATGGTTCTTTTAAGAACTGTTCAGTGAAGGGTGCGGTACCAAAAGAAGAATATAATAAGAGAATAAAAAATGATTTGTTGAAATTAGAAAACTTGTGGTATCAGGCTGTAAAAGTTTTAGTCCAACCTAATATTTTTAAGAGTGTTCAAAGAGTATTTTTAAATAGAGCCGCCCATAGAATAATACCCAAAAAATTGCTGAAACCTTTTCAGAATTCCAGCGTAGCTGCATGAATAATTAGCTGAAGACATTTTGCAGACCTGAAAAGGTCACTCTGTCTCCTACGCTTCTTTAGTTCTCACATTAATAAAAAGAAAAATCCACACATCACCTTGACCATAGCTATTTTGTGTCATCAGCATGGGTGGTTATCTCAAGGTCGCATGCTTATTGTCAAATGAAAAGCTAAGTTTGGTCACCTCCCGTTTTAATGCTGTAAAAAATACAAGGTAATCAAACAAGCAATTAAGCATTATGGGAGGAAATAACTTCATGCTGTGCCCTTTGCAGGCTCCTTTCAGGTTTTACAGCTCTTCCCCAGCCCAGACACGCTCCAAACAGGAAGTCGGCATTAAGACCGCCTGCTATCCATCACTCTGAGAGGAGGAGAATGTTTTAAGGGTGGAACGGATCAGTAGAGAAGGTCAGCGTAGAGTTCAGATGTGTGTATTTTGCAGAAGCCTACGATAAACATGCATGTTCGTTTAAATGAAAATCAAGTTTAAAAAGGAAGTTTTAATTTCAAGTTATAATAAACCAACTGATATTTCAAAGGGTCATAACTTTGACCAGACAGTCACTGATTACTCTTTAGCGAATGGCTTACTTCATGCCGACTCTCCTGCTCCCATTTCTAAGGCGGTCATTTTGTGTTTGTAAAATGAGACGCCGGATGAATTAAAGCAGATGAGGTGATCGTAATTCAACACACTGCTGGAGCGTGAGGGTAAGGGCAGCAGCAGTCATGGGAATATCTGTACCATTTTTTTTTAACCTAATTGCAATTCAGTTAGAAACAGTTGGCAAGGACATGTGGCTAGGGAGGCTTTAATGGAGATGAATGGAATGCCATCCTCGGATTTCTGTAGTCCAGTTGCACCAAACAGTCTCGATCAACTCTTCTGAATATCAAAAAAGCCTGCTTTTCATCTGAAATATGTCAGCTTGTTTATTGTTGTTTGCCCAAAATTTGAATTTCGAGAAGGTTTTGTCAAGGTTGAGAAGTTCTTTTGGATCTTTTCAGCCTTTGAACGTCCATTAGATTCACATTTCAATTTGAGACTGTTTGGTTTCAAAGCGTTCCCTTTACATCCATATTTACTCAGTTTAAAGGTATCAAACTTTCTTCTAAAGGCGTCTCGGTGTAAAAACCCATCCACTCGAGTTGACGCCGAGGAGAAAGTTTCCTTTCATTTGATCACGCCGCTGTCTTTGTCTGGCCGCCGTTCTTGATCCTGAAGAGATTCTGTTTTGGAGAGAGCCGTTTTTCACACCAGGCACCTCGCAGAGATGGTGGAATCAAAAAGTGCCTTAGTCAGCTCGCCGCTCAGGGCAGGGGCTGATGGGAATGGGCTCTACAGCTCTAGGGTTCCTGTTACAGTGGATCACTTTCTCCCCAAGTCTCATTTCAATAGCGTTAGTATGCTGCAGCTCAGCAGAGCGCCGAGCAGAAAGCACACTGTCAGCACAATCGTCAGCCCCTGCTCCGACTCAAGCCCTCAAAGAGTGTCAAGACATAGATGTGAAAGTATAGCGAGAGAGATAAAAGGAAAGGAGAAACGATGGCTATGGAAGTTCTAAAAAGTGAAAAGGTCAGATAAGAGAAGGATAACTGAAATGGTGTGCGTAAAATGGCAAGTATACCATAACAAGCTGTTTATTCCTTCTTACGTTTGTATTAATACTTTTATGTTATGTAATTTTTTATATATATTTTTTCAAATGCATGTACACTACCAATTTTTTTTAAAGAAGTCTGTTGTTACTAAGGTTACATGTATTTTTTATCAAAAATGCAGTAAGATTGGGAAATATTATTACAATGTACAGTAATTTTAGCCCTGTTTTAATTTTTTTTTTTTTAAATCCTATTTTGGCAAAGCTGAATTTCAGCAGCCAGTAAATCTTCAGTCACATGATCCTTCAGAAATCAATAGAATATGTTGATTTTCCATATAGTGAAAATGAATGAGGATTGGGTGCAGTCAATGACAAAAACAAACAAACAAACAAACAAACTAAACAAAAAAACGTAAAAGTGACATTCCAAATCTTCTGAAGCCATGCAATAAGCTTTGTTTAAAAAACAAAAACAAAACAAAAATGATAAGAGAACAAATCATTTAGACAGTTATGTGAACTGAATCAATCCAATAATTGAAAAGATCAGTGGTTTTAAGTATTTATTGTAATTAGTTACTAAAGTACCTGAGTAACTTTTTTGCTAATTTGTAGTTTTACTGAGTATATTGCATGGCACCTAACTTTAACTTGTTTCTGCTATAAAGAAGTGATATTGCCATCTAAGGTTATTAACGGTACTATATCTTGTGCAGTTTGCCTGTACTCACCCAAACTTGTCAACAGGCTACTTTACGTCAATATAAGTGCATTAGCAGATAGTTGCTGAATCGCATTTGTTTGATTTAGGAGATGAAGTCATGACTGCAGCCGGTGATGAGACCGAAACCAGAACATCCAGTGCAAGTAGACTTTGATTATTTAATTTTACTTAACATTATTTTATTTATCCACTATATTGACGAGACCATTTTGAAGGATATTGGTTTACTAATGCACTTGAGTTTGACTGACTTGGCTGTTGTGTCTTCCTTGGTTTATTGCAATTTTGAGGTGTGCAGTTTTATTTTGATTTTAGAAAATATCAACTGTTTCTTATTTTCGTTTGTATGTCTCTTAGGTGTTGAGGACTAGTGCATATTTGACCCCACATTCAGTATGAGTAAAATTCTTAAGTACTGTCAACAAAAAAATAATACTCTAAGATTTATACTAAATTCATATTGGAACTGGTGACTTGTAACTTGTAATGGAGTTGTTTTCGCTGCAAGGGTATCTGTACTTTTACTCAAGTATAGTTTTCAGGTACTCTTTTACACATTTGAAAAAGATTTCTAT